>NC_082665.1:8992500-8995000 GCF_025265405.1 Mesoplodon densirostris | reverse complement strand
CGAGAGACAGAGACAGACAGAGACAGAGACAGAGACAGACAGAGACGGAGACTGACAGAGACTGACAGAGACAGAGACAGACAGAGACAGAGAGAGACTGTGACTTATCGTGGTTGCCTGGGGGAGCGAGGGGGAGAGCGAGAGACAGAGACAGACAGAGACAGAGACCGACGGAGACAGAGACAGATACTCTGACTTATCGTGGTTGCGTGGGGGAGTGAGGGGGAGAGCGAGAGACAGAGACAGACAGAGACAAACAGAGAGACAGAGAAAGGGAGACTCTGACTTATCGTGGTTGCCTGGGGGAGCGAGCGGGAGAGCGAGAGACAGAGACAGACAGAGACAAGAGACAGAGACAGACAGAGACTGACAGAGACAGAGACAGACAGAGACAGAGACAAAGACATACAGAGACAGAGACAAAGACAGGGACAGACAGAGACAGAGACTGAGACAGACAGACAGAGACAGACAGACAGAGACAGAGACTCTGACTTATCGTAGTTGCCTATGGGAGAGTGGGGGAGAGCGAGAGACAGAGACAGAGAGTCAGAGACAGACAGAGACAGAGACAGACAGAGACAGATAAAGGGAGAATCTCACTAATGGTTGCCTGGTGGAGCGAGGGGGAGAGCGAGAGACAGAGACAGAGACAGAGACAGAGACAGACAGAGACAGACAGACACAGAGACAGATAAACAGAGACTCGGACTTATCGTGGTTACCTCGGGGAGCGAGGGGGAGAACGAGAGACAGAGACAGACAGAGACTGAGAGAGACAGAGACAGAGACAGACAAACAGAGACAGAGACATAAAGACAGAGACAGAGACAGACAGAGACAGACAGAGACAGAGACAGAGACTGACAGACAGAGACAGAGACAGAGAGACAAAAACAGGCAGACAGAGACAGGGACAGACACAGAGACAGACAGAGAGAGAGAGACAGACAGAGACAGAGACTGTGACTTATCGTGATTGCCTGGGGGAGCAAGGGGGAGAGTGAGAGACAGAGACAGACAGAGACAGAGACAGACAGAGAGAGACAGAGGCTGACAGACAGAGACAGAGACAGAGAAAGAGAGACTCTGACTTATGGTGGTTGCCTGGGGGAGCGAGGGGGAGAGCGAGAAACAGAAACAGACAGACAGAGACAGAGACAGAGAAAGAGAGACTCTGACTTATCGTGGTTGCCTCGTGGAGTGACAGGGAGAAAGAGAGACAGAGACAGACACAGAGAGACAGACAGAAACAGAGACAGGTAGAGAGAGACTGTGACTTATGGTGGTTGCCTGGGGGAGCGAGGGGTGGAGTGAGAGACAGAGACAGACAGAGACCAAGACAGAGACAGAGAGACAGAAAGAGAGACAGAGAGAGACTCTGACTTATCGTGGTTGCCTGGGGGTGCGAGGGGGAGAGCGAGAGACAGAGACAGAGACAGAGACAGAGAGACAGAGACAGAGACAGACAGAGACAGACAGACCGAGACAGAGACAGACACAGAGACAGAGACAGATAAAGACAGACTGACTTATCGTGGTTGCCTGGGGGAGCGAGAGGGAGAATGAGAGACACAGACAGAGACAGAGACTGACAGACACAGACAGAGAGACAGACAGACAGACAGAGACAGAGAAAGAGAGACTCTGACTTATAGTGGTTGCCTCGTGGAGTGAAAGGGAGAAAGAGAGACAGAGACAGACAGACACAGAGAGACAGACAGAGACAGAGACAGACAGAGACAGAGACAGGTAGAGAGAGACTGTGACTTATCGTGGTTGCCTGGGGGAGCGGGGGGGGGAGTGAGAGACAGAGACAGACAGAGACCAAGACAGAGACAGAGAGGCAGACAGAAAGAGAGACAGACAGAGACAGAGACAGAGAGAGACTCTGACTTATCGTGGTTGCCTGGGGGAGCGAGGGGGAGAGCAAGAGACAGAGAAAGACAGACAGAGACAGAGACAGAGAAAGAGAGACTCTGACTTATCGTGGTTGCCTGGGGGAGCGAGGGGGAGAACGAGAGAGACAGACAGAGACAGACAGAGACAGACAGAGACAGAGACAGAGAAAGAGAGACTGAGTTTTCACGGTTGCCTGTGGGAGCGAGGAGGGAAGCGAGGACAGAGACACACAGACAGAGACAGAGACAAAGACAGACAGAGACAGAGACAAAGACAGGGACAGACAGAGACAGAGACAGACAGACAGGGACAGAGACTCTGACTTATCGTAGTTGCCTATGGGAGAGTGGGGGAGAGCGAGAGACGGAGACAGACAGTCAGAGACAGAGACAGACACAGACAGACAGAGACAGACAGAGACAGAGACTGACAGAGACAGACAGAGACAGAGAGACAGACAGAGACAGATAAAGGGAAAATCTCACTTATGGTTGCCTGGGGGAGCGAGGGGGAGAGCGAGAGACAGAGACAGACAGAGACAGAGACAGACAGAGAGAGACAGAGGCTGACAGACAGAGACAGACAGAGACAGAGACAG
>NC_082665.1:8967500-8977500 GCF_025265405.1 Mesoplodon densirostris | reverse complement strand
CTGACAGAGACAGACAGAGACAGAGACAGACAGAGACAGAGACAGATAGAGAAAGACTCTGACTTATCGTGGTTGCCTGGGGGAGCGAGGGGGAGAGTGAGACACAGAGACAGATAGACAGAGACAGAGACAGACAGAGACAGGGACAGATAGAGACTCTGACTTATCGTGGTTGCCTGGGGGAGCGAGCAGGAGAGCGAGAGACAGAGACAGACAGAGACAGACTGACAGAGACAGAGACAGAGACTGACAGAGACAGACTGACAGAGACAGAGAGAGACAGACAGAGACAGAGACAGACAGAGACAGAGACAAAGACAGGGACAGACAGAGACAGAGACTGAGACAGACAGACAGAGACAGACAGAGACAGAGACTCTGACTTATCGTAGTTGCCTATGGGAGAGTGGGGGAGAGCGAGAGACAGAGACAGACAGTCAGAGACAGAGACAGACACAGACAGAGACAGAGACTGACAGAGACAGACAGAGACAGAGAGACAGACAGAGACAGATAAAGGGAGAATCTCACTTATGGTTGCCTGGGGGAGCGAGGGGGAGAGCGAGAGACAGAGACAGACAGAGACAGAGACAGAGACAGACAGACAGAGACAGACAGACACAGAGACAGATAAACAGAGACTCGGACTTATCGTGGTTACCTCGGGGAGCGAGGTGGAGAACGAGAGACAGAGACAGACAGAGACTGAGAGAGACAGAGACAGAGACAGACAGACAGAGACAGAGACATAAAGACAGGGACAGAGACAGACAGACAGACAGAGACAGACAGAGATCGAGAATGAGAGAGACAGAGACATAGACAGATAAATAGAGACTGTGACTTATCGTGGTTGCCTGGGGGAGCGAGAGGGAGAACAAGAGACAGAGACAGACAGACAGAGACAGAGACAGAGAGAGACAGAGACAGAGAGAGACTCTGACTTATCGTGGTTGCCTGGGGGAGTGAGGGGAGAATGAGAGAGACAGACAGAGACAGGCAGAGACAGAGACAGATAAAGAGAGACTCTCACATATCGTGGTTGCCTGGGGAAGTGAGGGGTAGAGCGAGAGACAGAGAAAGACAGAGACAGAGACAGAGACAGACAGAGACGGAGACTGACAGAGACTGACAGAGACAGAGACAGAGACAGAGAGACAGAGAGAGACTGTGACTTATCGTGGTTGCCTGGGGGAGCGAGGGGGAGAGCGAGAGACAGAGACAGACAAAGACAGAGACCGACGGAGACAGAGACAGATACTCTGACTTATCGTGGTTGCGTGGGGGAGTGAGGGGGAGAGCGAGAGACAGAGACAGACAGAGACAAACAGAGAGACAGAGAAAGGGAGACTCTGACTTATCGTGGTTGCCTGGGGGAGCGAGGGGGAGAGCGAGAGACAGAGACAGACAGAGACAGAGACAGAGACAGACAGAGACTGACAGAGACAGACAGAGACAGACAGAGAGAGAGACAAAGACATACAGAGACAGAGAAAAGACAGGGACAGACAGAGACAGAGACTGACAGAGACAGACAGAGACAGAGAGAGACAGAGACAGAGAGACAAAAACAGGCAGACAGAGACAGACAGAGACAGGGACAGACACAGAGACAGACAGAGAGAGACAGACAGAGACAGAGACTGTGACTTATCGTGATTGCCTGGGGGAGCAAGGGGGAGAGTGAGAGACAGAGACAGACAGAGACAGAGACAGACAGAGAGAGACAGAGGCTGACAGACAGAGACAGACAGAGACAGAGACAGAGAAAGAGAGACTCTGACTTATGGTGGTTGCCTGGGGGAGCGAGGGGGAGAGCGAGAAACAGAAACAGACAGACAGAGACAGAGACAGAGAAAGAGAGACTCTGACTTATCGTGGTTGCCTCGTGGAGTGACAGGGAGAAAGAGAGACAGAGACAGACACAGAGAGACAGACAGAGACAGAGACAGAGACAGGTAGAGAGAGACTGTGACTTATGGTGGTTGCCTGGGGGAGCGAGGGGTGGAGTGAGAGACAGAGACAGACAGAGACCAAGACAGAGACAGAGAGACAGAAAGAGAGACAGAGAGAGACTCTGACTTATCGTGGTTGCCTGGGGGAGCGAGGGGGAGAGCGAGAGACAGAGACAGACAGAGACAGAGACAGAGAGACAGAGACAGAGACAGACAGAGACAGACAGACCGAGACAGAGACAGACACAGAGACAGAGACAGATAAAGACAGACTGACTTATCGTGGTTGCCTGGGGGAGCGAGAGGGAGAACGAGAGACACAGACAGACAGAGACAGAGACTGACAGACACAGACAGAGAGAGAGACAGACAGACAGAGACAGAGAAAGAGAGACTCTGACTTATCGTGGTTGCCTCGTGGAGTGACAGGGAGAAAGAGAGACAGAGACAGACAGACACAGAGAGACAGAGACAGAGACAGGTAGAGAGAGACTGTGACTTATCGTGGTTGCCTGGGGGAGCGGGGGGGGAGTGAGAGACAGAGACAGACAGAGACCAAGACAGAGACAGAGAGGCAGACAGAAAGAGAGACAGACAGAGACAGAGACAGAGAGAGACTCTGACTTATCGTGGTTGCCTGGGGGAGCGAGGGGGAGAGCAAGAGACAGAGAAAGACAGAGAGAGACAGAGACAGAGAAAGAGAGACTCTGACTTATCGTGGTTGCCTGGGGGAGTGAGGGGGAGAACGAGAGAGACAGACAGAGACAGACAGAGACAGAGACAGACAGAGACAGAGACAGAGAAAGAGAGACTGAGTTTTCACGGTTGCCTGCGGGAGCGAGGAGGGAAGCGAGGACAGAGACACACAGACAGAGACAGAGACAGATCAACAGAGACTCACTTATCGTGGTTGCCTGGGGTGTGAGGAGTAGAGCGAGAGACAGAGACAGACAGAGACAGAGACAGAGAGACAGACAGAGACAGAGACAGAGAGAGACTCTGACTTATCGTGGTTGCCTGGGGGAGCGAGGGGGAGAGCAAGAGACAGAGAAAGACAGAGAGAGACAGAGACAGAGAAAGAGACTCTGACTTATCGTGGTTGCCTGGGGGAGTGAGGGGGAGAACGAGAGAGACAGACAGAGACAGAGACAGACAGAGACAGAGACAGATAAAGAGAGACTCTCACTTATCATGGTTTCCTGGGGGAGTGAGTGGTCGAGCGAGAGACAGAGACAGACAGAGACAGAGAGACAGAGACAGAGACAGACACAGAGACAGAGACAGATAAAGAGAGACTGACTTATCGTGGTTACCTGGGGGAGCGAGGGGGAGAACGAGAGACACAGACAGACAGAGACAGAGACTGACAGACACAGACAGAGAGAGAGACAGACAGACAGAGACAGAGAAAGAGAGACTCTGACTTATCGTGGTTGCCTCGTGGAGTGACAGGGAGAAAGAGAGACAGAGACAGACAGAGACAGAGACAGGTAGAGAGAGTGTGACTTATCGTGGTTGCCTGGGGGAGCGAGGGTGTGAGTGAGAGACAGAGACAGAGAGACAGACAGAAAGAGAGACAGACAGAGACAGAGACAGAGAGAGACTCTGACTTATCGCGGTTGCCTGGGGGAGTGAGGGGGAGAGCGAGAGACAGACAGAGACGGAGACTGACAGACAGAGACAGAGACAGACACAGAGACAGAGACAGAGACAGAGACAGACAGAGACAGAGACAGACAAAGAGAGACTTGGACTTATCGTGGTTACCTCAGGGCGCAAGTGGGAGAACGAGAGACAGAGACAGAGAGAGACAGAGAGACAGAGACAGAGACAGATAAAGACTGTGACTTATCATGATTGCCTGGGGGAGCAAGGGGGAGAGCGAGAGACAGAGACAGACAGAGACAGAGACAGACAGACAGAGACTGACAGAGACAGACAGAGACAGAGACAGACAGAGACAGAGAGACAGAGAGAGACTCTTACTTATCGTGGTTGCCTGGGGGAGTGAGGGGTAGAGCGAGAGACAGAGACAGACAGACAGAGACAGACAGAGACAGATAGAGACAGAGACAGAAAAAGAGAGACTGTGACTTATCGTGGTTGCCTGGGGGAGTGAGGGGGAGAGCGAGAGACAGAGACAGACAGAAACAGAGACAGACAGACACAGACAGAGACTAAGACAGAGACAGAGAGAGACAGACAGAGACAGAGAACAGAGACAGAGAGAAGAGACAGACAGACAGAGACAGAGACAGAGAAAGGGAGAATCTCCCTTATCATGGTTGCCTGGGGGAGCGAGGGGGAGAGCGAGAGACAGAGACAGACAGAGACAGACAGAGACAGAGACAGACAGACAGTGACAGAGACAGACAGAGACAGATAAACAGAGACTCGGACTTATCGTGGTTACCTCGGGGAGTGAGGGGGAGAACGAGAGACAGAGACAGACAGAGACAAAAAGACAGAGACAGAGACAGATAGAGACTCTGACTTATCGTGGTTGCCTGGGGAGCGAGGGGGAGAGCGAGAGACAGAGACAGACAGAGACTGAGAGAGACAGAGACAGAGAGAGGCCGAGACAGAGACATAAAGACAGAGACAGAGACTGATAGAGAGAGTCTATTACTTATCGTGGTTGCCTGGGGGAGCGAGCGGGAGAGCGAGAGACAGAGACAGACAGAGACAGAGACAGATAGAGACAGAGACAGAGAAAGAGAGACTCTGAGTTATCATGGTTGCCTGTGGGAGCGAGGAGGGGAGCGAGAGACAGAGACAGAGAGACAGTGACAGAGACAGACAGAGACAGTGACAGACAGAGACAGACAGACAGACAGAGACAGAGAACTATAAAGAGAGACTGACTTATTGTGGTTGCCTGTGGGAGCGAGAGTGAGAATGAGAGACAGAGACAGACAGACAGAGACAGAGATTGAGAGAGACAGACAGACAGAGAACTATAAAGAGAGACTGACTTATCGTGGTTGCCTGGGGGAGCGAGGGGGAGATCGAGAGACAGAGACAGACAGAGACAGAAAGAGACAGACAGAGATAGAGACAGATAGAGAGAGACTCTGACTTATTGTGGTTCCCTGTGGGCTTGAGGGGGAGAGCGAGAGACAGAGAGACAGAGACAGACAGAGACAGATACTGACAGAGACAGAGACAGACAGAGACAGAGACAGAGAAAGAGAGGCTCTGACTTATTGTGGTTGCCTGGGGGAGCGAGGAGGAGAGCGAGAGACAGAGACAGACAGAGACAGAGACAGACAGAGACTGACAGAGACAGACAGAGACTGACAGAGAGAGAAAGAGACAGACAGACAGAGACAGACAGAGACAGAGAGAAAGAGAGACTGAGTTATCGCGGTTGCCTGGGGGAGCGAGGAGGGAAGCGAGGACAGAGACACAGACAGAGACAGAGACAGAGACAGATCAAGAGAGACTCTCACTTATCGTGGTTGCCTGGGGGAGTGAGGGGTAGAGCGAGAGACAGAGACAGACAAACAGAGACAGAAAGACAGAGACAGAGACAGAGACAGAGAGACAGAGACAGACAGAAACAGAGACAGACAGAGACAGACAGAGACAGAGACAGAGACTCTGACTTATCGTAGTTGCCTATGGGAGCGTGGGGGAGAGCGAGAGACAAAGACAAACAGAGACAGACAGATAGAGATACACAGAGACAGAGACTGACAGAGACAGACAGACAGAGACAGAGAGACAGTCAGAGACAGAGACAGATAAAGGGAGAATCTCACTTATCATGGTTGCCTGGGGGAGCGAGGGGGAGAACGAGAGACAGAGACAGACAGACAGAGACAGAGACAGAGAGAGACAGAGACAGATAGAGACTCTGACGTATCGTGGTTGCCTGGGAGAGCGAGGGGGAGAGCGAGAGACAGAGACAGAGACAGACAGAGACAGAGACTGACAGAGACAGACAGCGACAGACAGAGAGAGACAGAGACAGAGAGACAAAAACAGGCAGACAGAGACAGACAGACAGAGACAGGGACAGACAGACACAGAGACAGAGAGAGAGAGACAGACAGAGACAGAGACTGTGACTTATCGTGATTGCCTGGGGGAGCAAGGGGGAGAGCGAGAGACAGAGACAGAGACAGAGAGACAGAGACAGAGACAGGTAGAGAGAGACTGTGACTTATGGTGGTTGCCTGGGGGAGCGAGGGGTGGAGTGAGAGACAGAGACAGACAGAGACCAAGACAGAGATAGAGAGACAGAAAGAGAGACAGAGAGAGACTCTGACTTATCGTGGTTGCCTGGGGGAGCGAGGGGGAGAGCGAGAGACAGAGACAGACAGAGACAGAGACAGAGAGACAGAGACAGAGACAGACAGAGACAGACAGACCGAGACAGAGACAGACACAGAGACAGAGACAGATAAAGACAGACTGACTTATCGTGGTTGCCTGGGGGAGCGAGAGGGAGAACGAGAGACACAGACAGACAGAGACAGAGACTGACAGACACAGACAGAGAGAGAGACAGACAGACAGAGACAGAGAAAGAGAGACTCTGACTTATCATGGTTGCCTCGTGGAGTGACGGAGAAAGAGAGACAGAGACAGAGACAGACACAGAGAGACAGACAGAGACAGAGACAGACAGAGACAGAGACAGGTAGAGAGAGACTGTGACTTATCGTGGTTGCCTGGGGGAGCGGGGGGGGAGTGAGAGACAGAGACAGACAGAGACCAAAACAGAGACAGAGAGGCAGACAGACAGACAGAGACAGAGACAGAGAGAGACTCTGACTTATCGTGGTTGCCTGGGGGAGTGAGGGGGAGAACGAGAGAGACAGACAGAGACAGACAGAGACAGAGACAGACAGAGACAGAGACAGAGAAAGAGAGACTGAGTTTTCACGGTTGCCTGCGGGAGCAAGGAGGGAAGCGAGGACAGAGACACACAGACAGAGACAGACAGAGACAGAGACAAAGAGACAGAGACAGAGACAAAGACAGGGACAGACAGAGACAGAGACTGAGACAGACAGAGACAGACAGACAGAGACAGAGACTCTGACTTATCGTAGTTGCCTATGGGAGAGTGGGGGAGAGCGAGAGGCAGAGACAGACAGTCAGAGACAGAGACAGACACAGACAGAGACAGACAGAGACAGAGACTGACAGAGACAGACAGAGACAGAGAGACAGACAGAGACAGATAAAGGGAGAATCTCACTTATGGTTGCCTGGGGGAGCGAGGGGGAGAGCGAGAGACAGAGACAGACAGAGACAGAGACAGACAGAGAGAGACAGAGGCTGACAGACAGAGACAGAGACAGAGAAAGAGAGACTCTGACTTATGGTGGTTGCCTGGGGGAGCGAGGGGGAGAGCGAGAGACAGAAACAGACAGAGAGAGACAGAGACAGAGAAAGAGAGACTCTGACTTATCGTGGTTGCCTCGTGGAGTGACAGGGAGAAAGAGAGACAGAGACAGACAGACACAGAGAGACAGACAGAGACAGAGACAGACAGAGACAGAGACAGGTAGAGAGAGACTGTGACTTATGGTGGTTGCCTGGGGGAGCGAGGGGTGGAGTGAGAGACAGAGACAGACAGAGACCAAGACAGAGACAGAGAGACAGAAAGAGAGACAGAGAGAGACTCTGACTTATCGTGGTTGCCTGGGGGAGCGAGGGGGAGAGCGAGAGACAGAGACAGACAGAGACAGAGACAGAGAGACAGAGACAGAGACAGACAGAGACAGACAGACCGAGACAGAGACAGACACAGAGACAGAGACAGATAAAGACAGACTGACTTATCGTGGTTGCCTGGGGGAGCGAGAGGGAGAACGAGAGACACAGACAGACAGAGACAGAGACTGACAGACACAGACAGAGAGAGAGACAGACAGACAGAGACAGAGAAAGAGAGACTCTGACTTATCGTGGTTGCCTCGTGGAGTGACAGGGAGAAAGAGAGACAGAGACAGACAGACACAGAGAGACGGAGACAGAGACAGGTAGAGAGAGACTGTGACTTATCGTGGTTGCCTGGGGGAGCGGGGGGGAGTGAGAGACAGAGACAGACAGAGACCAAGACAGAGACAGAGAGGCAGACAGAAAGAGAGACAGACAGAGACAGAGACAGAGAGAGACTCTGGCTTATCGTGGTTGCCTGGGGGAGCGAGGGGGAGAGCAAGAGACAGAGAAAGACAGACAGAGACAGAGACAAAGAAAGAGAGACTGACTTATCGTGGTTGCCTGGGGGAGTGAGGGGGAGAACGAGAGAGACAGACAGAGACAGACAGAGACAGAGACAGAGAAAGAGAGACTGAGTTTTCATGGTTGCCTGCGGGAGCGAGGAGGGAAGCGAGGACAGAGACACACAGACAGAGACAGAGACAGAGACAGATCAACAGAGACTCACTTATCGTGGTTGCCTGGGGTGTGAGGAGTAGAGCGAGAGACAGAGACAGACAGACAGAGACCGAAAGACAGAGACAGAGACAGAGAGACAGACAGAGACAGAGACAGAGAGAGACTCTGACTTATCGTGGTTGCCTGGGGGAGCGAGGGGGAGAGCAAGAGACAGAGAAAGACAGAGACAGAGACAGAGAAAGAGACTCTGACTTATTGTGGTTGCCTGGGGGAGTGAGGGGGAGAACGAGAGAGACAGACAGAGACAGACAGAGACAGAGACAGAGACAGATAAAGAGAGACTCTCACTTATCGTGGTTTCCTGGGGGAGTGAGTGGTCGAGCGAGAGACAGAGACAGACAGAGACAGAGACAGAGAGACAGAGACAGAGACAGACACAGAGACAGAGACAGATAAAGAGAGACTGACTTATCGTGGTTGCCTGGGGGAGCGAGGGGGAGAACGAGAGACACAGACAGACAGAGACAGAGACTGACAGACACAGACAGAGAGAGAGACAGACAGACAGAGACAGAGAAAGAGAGACTCTGACTTATCGTGGTTGCCTCGTGGAGTGACAGGGAGAAAGAGAGACAGAGACAGACAGAGACAGAGACAGGTAGAGAGAGACTGTGACTTATCGTGGTTGCCTGGGGGAGCGAGGGTGTGAGTGAGAGACAGAGACAGAGAGACAGACAGAAAGAGAGACAGACAGAGACAGAGACAGAGAGAGACTCTGACTTATCGCGGTTGCCTGGGGGAGTGAGGGGGAGAGCGAGAGACAGACAGAGACGGAGACTGACAGATAGAGACAGAGACAGACACAGACACAGAGACAGAGACAGAGACAGAGACAGATAGAGAGAGCCAGAGACAGACACAGAGACAGAGACAGATAGAGAGAGCCAGAGACAGACACAGAGACAGAGACAGATAGAGAGAGACTCTGACTTATCGTGGTTGCCTGGGGGAGCGAGGGGGAGAGCAAGAGACAGAGAAAGACAGACAGAGACAGAGCCAGAGAAAGAGAGACTCTGACTTATCGTGGTTGCCTGGGGGTGTGAGGGGGAGAACGAGAGAGACAGAGACAGACAGACAGAGACAGACAGACAGAGACAGAGACTGACAGAGACAGAGACAGACAGAGACAGAGACTGATAGAGACTGTGACTTATCGTGGTTGCCTGGGGGAGCGAGGGGGAGAACGAGAGACACAGACAGACAGAGACAGAGACTGACAGACACAGACAGAGAGAGAGACAGACAGACAGAGACAGAGAAAGAGAGACTCTGACTTATCGTGGTTGCCTCGTGGAGTGACAGGGAGAAAGAGAGACAGAGACAGACAGAGACAGAGACAGGTAGAGAGAGACTGTGACTTATCGTGGTTGCCTGGGGGAGCGAGGGTGTGAGTGAGAGACAGAGACAGAGAGACAGACAGAAAGAGAGACAGACAGAGACAGAGAGAGACTCTGACTTATCGCGGTTGCCTGGGGGAGTGAGGGGGAGAGCGAGAGACAGACAGAGACGGAGACTGACAGACAGAGACAGAGACAGACACAGAGACAGAGACAGAGACAGAGACAGATAGAGAGAGCCAGAGACAGACACAGAGACAGAGACAGATAGAGAGAGACTCTGACTTATCG